>NC_056728.1:1097739325-1097741825 GCF_019279795.1 Protopterus annectens
TATATGGTGTATAACTTGTCATTGATCTAAATTGTATATTGACCTGAACATAACATCTATTAAAATTTATTTTATTTCATGATTATTTCAGAAATCTTATAGTTGCATGTTTAAAGCTAAGAATAAACCCAAATAGAAAATATAAAATGCTTGAGATTTGTATGTGTTGTTATTGTACTGATTTGAGATTCTTAATAATAAAGCTTCAATATATAACAATATACACATACATATCTAAGAGCAAAAGATTTTATGATAAAACAAAATCGCACAAATACATAACTACCCTACTAGATATTTATAGAACTTGTAGATATATATGAAACTGTAATGTATATAAACAACTATAGAAGAGAAGTTTATGCAAAATAAAGCAGAATTTAAATACTAATGAACAAATACACTTTCATAATGGAGTCTGATATTTAATTAACTTTAGTGTATATGTGTCAATATGTACTATGCAAAAAATATAGCATCAGAGATGGTCACCTTCTCCCTATCAAAATGGGTTTAACAGATAAATAATTGTTGATACCAGGGGGCAAGTGTGCAGCTAATTTTATTATCCAGTTGAGTTCTGCTTGAGCTAACTCGTTGTCTAAATCTCCCCCTCTTTTATTATGTTGTACTACCTGCAACACTCTAAAGCTAAAGTTGTGAGTAGGATACTCTAAAATATGCTTCGCTAATGCATTTGTTTCATCTTTCTTGCGAATATCATACTGATGATTGTATATATGATCTCGTAATTTCCTTTTCGTCAGTCCTATATAAAAGGCTTGGCAGACCATACAGGTTGCAAGGTATATTAAATTTGTGGTGTTACAGTTGGCATAAAAGCGTGGGTAAAATGTAAAGTCAATATGAGGATGTTTGTATATCTTTGTCTTAGTAATATAGCTGCACCTATTGCAATGGTAGCATGGATAAGTCCCCTGAGTCAGTAGTCTATTGATTACTATCTTACTATCATTATTTTTGCCATAGTGGTCATTACATAGAATTTGTTTTAAGTTATGGCTGTTCCTATATTGGAACCTGGGTCTATTACCCACGATATCTCTAATGTGTATATGCATTGTAAGAACATTCCAATTATTGAAGACAATTTGTTGTATTCTATTTATATCACTAGTATATTTTATGTTATATTTTATCAAATCATCTTTATTCTTAGTCCTATCAAACCTTTTATAATTCTGTTGACCTGTGGGTGGGACGATATAATCAACATGTATAGGGTGTATGTCACCAAGAATGTCTTGTCTTACACTCCTCACCATTTTTAAATCATACCCTCTATTTTTAAATAGCACTTCCATAAAATCTGCTTCCCTCTTTAAATCATCTGGTTCTACACATAGTTTAGAGATCCTGGTAAATTGACTTCTTACTATACCCTGGAAGATGTGTCTAGGGTGCATGCTATCATATGTTAGAATAGCATTTTTCCATACCGGTTTCCTATATAAGGAAGATGTAACAGTGCCTTTTTCTGTTATTTTAAGGGTGACATCCAGAAAATGTATTTCAGTGGGTGAATATTCTTTAGTAAACCTAAGGAAGGTGGTGGTAGTCTCTAAATATTCAAGAAACATGTCAAAAGATTGTATAGAACCTTCCCAGATGATAAGTATATCATCTACGAAACGTTTATAGTATTTAACTGACTTAAACATCTCATGGTTAAACAAATATAGCTTCTCCCACCAATATACCACAAGATTGGCGTATGTATTTGCACAGGGGGTGCCCATGGCCACCCCCCATTTCTGTAAATAACATACATCGCCAAATAGAAAGATATTATTTGAGAGTATAGTTTCTAATAACTGGCAAACCAATATAGTTCTTTCATTGGTGAATGAAGTCTCCTTCACCAGAAGTTCTCTGATATATTGTATGCCTATATCGTTAGGAATTGATGTAAATAAATTTTTTACATCTAGTGTAATAAGAAGATGATGTGCTTGCATTTGATTAAGTTGTATTGTTTTCAGACTTTCTAGTAGATGATACGTATCTTTTAAAATGGAAGAATATTTGTTTACTATTGGTCGCAGAATATTCTCCAAAAAAATAGATATGTGAGAAGTTATCCAATTATCCCCTGATACAATGGGCCTCATTGGAATAGGATTGATATTTTTATGTATCTTCGGTATACCTTTAATGATAGGTATAGTAGGATGTTGTATCAAAAAATATTCAAAGGTTTCTATACTTATTTGACGACACATCAAGAGGTCATAGAGAGTGTCTTTTACTGCCTGTATAGTTTTAATTACTTCATTCTGGCTTATGCTTTTGTAAGTGGTATTGTCAGATAACATATTGTGCATATTGGTTACATAATCTGATGTATCTAAAATCACCACTCCCAGCCCCTTGTCGGCTGGTTTTACAACAACTGCTGAGTTAGATTTAAGGTCACTCAGGGACTTAGATTCTAGACTTGTGAGATTATAATATCTTCCTTTTCTGTTCACCTTTGAAA